>NW_027363230.1:1397500-1423971 GCF_046119375.1 Phyllobates terribilis
CTGCTGCCGGTATGTGCCGCAGCGGCCCGCAAATATAATGAGGGCAATCCGGCCATAGACTCCCCGCCCGGGAGCCTCGGGAGACCTGAAGGCTCGGGGCCCCGGGCTATCGCCCGGATTGCCCTCATTATAATCCGCCTATGGTTCCATTGCTCCAGTCCGGCCCTGGTTACAGTTCATGCTAGTCCAGACAACAGATATCATGTCCATCGCACATGTATCCAGTCAGCAACTACAGTCCTCACATACATAGTTCATCACATACAGAAGATGGATACCATGACCGTAGAACATCTATCTAACTCCAGCAACATATAGTACAGTCTCAACTGGGGTTCTCCAAACTTATTTGTGGGTTCAGTGTTGGGCAGAGGAGCAGACCTGTATTCCACCAGATGGAGCCATGGTGTTTTGGACTGTTACTGAAGAGACCCTCTGGAGTGGGAGTCAGAGACTTTATACCCACAGTTCCCATTCAGGACATTCCTCCACAGGATTGGAGAAGTTGGGGGGAGGTGATACTTCACTGTTCAACTAACCAGCATATTTGTCCTGAATTGTGTAATTAGTAAACTGCAGTGGACTGATGCAATATATACTCAGCAGGCATTTACAAATGAACATACCACAAGAGTGAACGTACAGTCTCATATGAAACAATGACTCAATTGAGGCCTCTGAGAGACTAACAAGAGTAATGGAATGATTGATTTACCTGATTACCAATTTTGTGTCTGGCCTTATGGATACATAAGATCCAGCTTGCATGTCTTTCTCTGCTTACTATTACTGAATGGAAACAGTGATTCCTGATGCTGAACGCTCTCCAGGAGAGACCCGTGCACCTCAGTCTCATGAGCAAGCAAATCTCCAATAAAACACAACAATAAGACCGACATAACCCGTGCTCCGTGCTGGAAAAAGTCTGTATCCCTTAGAGACGTGCACTCTGCTCTACGTCCATTGGTCCAATAGTCTTTAGTCCGTGGCCAGCTCCTCACACTGATGAAACTGGTGTAACGCCTGTACAAGAGATAGCAGCCACAACACTTATTACTCACATCTTCATCTGTTTTACATAGAGGTAGAATCATTTTATATCCTGGTGGTGGTGCTTCACTTGTAAATGACTTTAAAGCAGTACAGTTGCTGGGCCTGAAAACTCCATTCCTTTTTTTCTGCCCTTCACTGACCACTGCTCTTCCAGTAATTCCCTTGCCCCAGCCTGAAAAGTCCAGTATTTACTCACTATGACTCCCAGGTGTAGCCTACAAGTTACCTTCTCTTCAGTCGTACTGTCCATTGACAATATGGAAAGGAGTCTGCTGCTCACTGAGCAGCTGCTCACTGGGGTAGATGTGGGGGAGGGTGGTAGTAGGGAGCTGCAGGACAGTGAGGGGGGGTAGAGGGAAGAGTACCAGGGAGGCTAGTCCTGATCTGGCACACCCCAAGAAGTTTGTGACTCGCCCCCTGGGCCGTGGGGCACTCGGATCCGGGCAATAGGGAAACGGTGGGAGTAGTAGTGGCAACCCGGTTCCGTTGCTCAGGGTGGTCAGACCAGTGGTAGTCCGTTATGTGCTGATGATTATGTCCGACTACGCCACCCGTAGATTGCGGTTATTAGGAACCGCCGCTGCATGCAGACCGCTGGGGCTGATGAGGTGTGCAGCTAGGGTAGTATGACTCCCCACGGGAAGAGTGCGGCCCCAGGGCAGTATAATGGATGGTGGGAGTGATGGTAGTGAGAGTCCCAGTGCCGATAGTGCTGGAGGAGAAAGGAGCACACAGACAACAGGTTGCAGTCCAGGGTCTTTACTAGAACAGGTAAACTGACCCACAAACAGTCACGGCTAGGAGGGGACCTGGATGTCTGAGAGAAATGGGGAAATTGGCCCTGGTCAGGGTGAGGGTGTAGGCCTACCGTGCTTTCTGCGCTCCTTCTGGCTATCTCCTCCTTATAGGGTAACAGCCCACGTTTCCGAGCTTTCCGTGTATTCTCGCCTGTATGGCCTGCGACGTGGGTTCCTTTCTGCTCCCAGCCTTGTACGGCTTTGCTGGTCCCTTATGTTGTGGCAGGGCCTCCAGGCTTCTTAGGCCAAGGAATATACAGTCCCCTGCGGACTGGTTATCTGCTGAAGGATGTGGAATCCTTCCAGCCTCAGACACCAAAGTCTGGTAAATTAAGTCCTGTATCTGCCAAGACAGGCTCACTTCGCCTCTTGTCTCTGGCTTGTGGCTCTCCTCCTGCCACACTTCCTCTTAGGTGCAATACAACTGTCCCTCTCTGCTCTGGGACCTGAATCCTGAGACAGGTTGTCCAGCTCTCACTAACCCTGCCCCCAGTACCAGCTGTTATAGGGGCAGCCAGCTCCCCCTACTGGCCTGAGACAGGAGGCATTGCATGCTAATGTTCCCCTGACTAGAGAACCTCCCCCTTGCTCTCAGACACAGCTTTATTACATTTTGTGGCATCCAGGCCAGGGTGACACATTTGCAAAGTTGGCATATGAGGGGGTTGACGGTACAGGGGTAGCACTGCTGCAGCAAGACATGTCCCCTGAAAGCCAGAGGAGTGTCAGCTCCAGTAAGGAGGGAAATAGGAGAGCAGGGCAGGCCAGGCAGGTGCTGGTAGTGGGGGACTCAATTATTAGGGAAACAGATAGGGCAATCTGTCACAAAGACAGGGATCGTCGAACAGTGTGCTGCCTACCTGGCGCTCAAGTCTGGCACATCGCTGATCGGGTTGACAGATTACTGGGAGGGGCTGGTGAGGACCCAGCGGTCATGGTGCACATTGGAACAAATGACAAAGTTAGAGGTAGGTGGAAGGTCCTTGAAGATGATTTCAGGGAATTCGGCTGCAAGCTGAAAGCAAGGACCTCCAAGGTGGTATTCTCTGAAATACTACCGGTACCACGTGCCACGCCAGAGAGGCAACCGGAGATTAGAAAGATAAATAAGTGGCTCAAGAACTGGTGTAGGAAGAAGGGATTTGGGTTCCTGGAGAACTGGGCTGACTTCTCAGTTGGCTACAGACTCTACGCTAGGGACCGGCTGCACCTCAATGGGTGCTGGGGGAGAAAATGGCTAGAAGGTTGGAGGAGTGTTTAAACTAGGGATTGGGGGGAGGGTATTCATTTTATAGGTGGGGAAGATAGTGAAGATAGTGACCTGGGCACAAATAAAGAAATTGGGGGTGGGGTTAGAACAGTCAATAAAGTAAGAAGGAATAGAGGTACAGAGAGATACATAAAATGCATGTAAACTAATGCCAGAAGCCTCACCAACAAAATGAAGGAATTAGAATTAATTTTGTTGGAAAATAATTATGACATGGTGGGGATATCTGAGACGTGGCTGGACGAGAACCATGACTGGGCAGTTAATTTACAGGGCTATAGTCTGTTCAGAAATAACCGTACAAACAATCGAGGGGGGGGGGGGTGTTTATATGTAAAATCATCCTTAAAACCCATCTTGCGGGAGGATATATGTGAATCTAATGGAAATGTAGAGTCCCTGTGGGTGGAGATAAGGGGAGGGGGAAAAAATAATAAATTACTGATAGGGGTTTGTTATAAGTCTCCAAAAATAATGGAAGCAGCGGAGAATATCCTCGTAAAGCAAATAGATGAAGCAGCGACTCAAGGAGAAGTCATTATTATGGGGGACTTCAACTACCCTGAAATACATTGGGGGACAGAAACCTGTAGTTCAAGCAAAGGAAATAGGTTTTTAACAACTATGAGAGACAATTACCTTTCACAACTGGTTCAGGACCCAACAAGAAGGGGGGCACTGCAAGACCTAATATTAACCAACAGGCCAGACCGCATATCAAATATATACGAGTTGGGGGTCACTTGGGTAATAGTGATCACAAAATAATACATTTTCATGTAACCTTTAATAAGATGTGTAGTAGAGAGGTTTCAAGGACACTAAACTTCAGGAAGCCAAATTTCCAACGGTTGAGAGATGATCTTAGTGCAATAAACTGGGACGATATCCTGAGACATAAAGCTACACAAAGCAAATGGGAGCCATTTATTAGCATCCTGAATAGGACCTGTGCACAATATATACCCTATGGGAATAAACATGCTAGAAATAGGAGGAAACCACTATGGCTAAATAGAGCTGTAAGGGGCGCAATATGTGACAAAAAGAAAGCATTTAGAGAACTAAAGCAAGTAGGTAGTGATGAGGCATTAAATAAATATAGAAAATTAAATAAATTCTGTAAAAACCAAATCAAGGCAGCAAAGATTGAGGCAGAGAGAATCATTGCCAGAGAAAGTAAAAATAACCCCAAAATATTCTTTAGCTACATAAATAGTAAAAAACTAAAAAATGATAGTGTGGCCCCCTTAAAAATAGTCTGGAGGAAATGGTGGATGAGGATGAGGAAAAAGCCAATATGCTACATGATTTTTTTTCAACCGTATTTACACAAGAAAATCGCATGACAGAAAACATGATCAGTGATAACAAAAATTCTCCATTAAATGTCACTTGCTTAACCCAGCAGGAAGTACGGCGGCGTCTAAAAGTCACTAAAGTTGACAAATCCCCGGGCCCCAATGGGATACACCCGCGAGTACTGCAGGAATTAAGTAACGTCATAGATAGACCATTATTTTTAATCTCTAAAGATTCCATAATAACAGGGTCTGTACCATAGGACTGGCATATAGCAAATGTGGTACCAATAATCAAAAAGGGGACAAAAACTGAACTTGGAAATTATAGGCCGGTAAGCTTAACCTCTACTGTGTGTAAAATCCTGGAGGGTTTCCTAAGAGATGCTATACTAGAGTATCTGAAGAAGAATAACCTCATGACCCAATATCAACATGGGTTTACGAGGGACCGTTTCTGTCAAACTAATCTGATCAGCTTTTATGAGGAGGCAAGTTCCGGACTGGACCAAGGAAATGTAGTGGATGTTGTGTATATGGACTTTTCAAAAGCTTTTGATACGGTTCCACACAAAAGGTTGATACATAAAATGAGAACAATAGGGATAGGGGAAAATATATGTATGTGGGTTAAGAATTGGCTCAGTGATAGGAAACAAAGGATGGTTATTAATGGAAAACACTCAGACTGGGTCTCAGTTAACAGTGGGGTACCACAGGGGTCAGTATTGGGCCCCCTTATTTTTAATATATTTATTAATGACCTTGTAGGGGGCATACAGAGTAATATTTCAATATTTGCAGATGACACTAAACTCTGAAGGGTAATCAATACAGAGGAGGACAATTTTATATTACAGGAGGATCTATGTAAACTAGAAGCTTGGGCTGATAAATGGCAAATGAACTTTAATGGGGATAAATGTAAGGTAATGCACTTGGGCAGAGGAAATAAAATGTATAATTATATGCTTAATTGTAAAACACTGGGCAAAACTGTAACTGAAAAAGACCTGGGTGTATTGGTGGACGACAAGCTCACGTTTAGTGGCCAGTGTCAGGCAGCTGCTGCAAAGGCAAATAAAATAATGGGATGCATTAAAAGAAGCATAGATGCTCATGAGGAGAACATAATTTTACCTCTATACAAGTCACTAGTGCAACCACACTTAGAATACTGTGTTCAGTTCTGGACTCCGGCGTATAAGAAAGACATAGCTGAACTAGAGAGGGTGCAGAGAAGAGCGACAAAGCTTATTAGAGGACTGCGGGGTCTGCAATACCAAGACAGGTTATTACACTTGGGGTTATTTACTGTGGAAAAACGAAGGCTTAGGGGTGATCTTATTACTATGTACAAGTATATGAGGAGACAGTACAAAGACCTGTCTACTGATCTTTTTACTCTGAGGCCAGAGACGGGGACAAGGGGGCATCTTCTACGTCTGGAGGAAAGAAGGTTTAATCATAATCACAGATGGGGATTCTTTACTGTAAGAGCAGTGAGACTATGGAGCTCTCTGCCGCATGATGTTGTAATGAGTGATTTACTAATAAAATTTAAGAAGGGCATGGATTCCTTTCTTGAAAAGTATAATATTACAGGTTATATATACTAGATTCCTTGATAGGGCGTTGATCCAGGGAACTAGTCTGATTGTCGTATGGAGTCGGGAAGGAATTTTTTTCCCCAATGTGGAGCTTAGTGTTTGCCACATGTTTTTTTTTTGCCTTCCTCTGGATCAACATGTCAGGCTATGGGTTGAACTAGATGGACTTAGTCTTCCTTCAACCTTAAAAACTATGTTACTATGTTACTTTGCCTGTGCTGTCTCAGGGTTACCCGCTAACCCACAGCTCTACCTCCTTAAGCTCCTGGTCGTATCCAGTGCAGGTGACTTCTTTCTGTCTATAGTCCACTTCACCACACAGGGTACAGGCTGCTCTGGCGAAATTACTCTGCCACTGGATCCAGTTACAGAATCTTGCTATCTCTGTTCTGCTTCCTTCCAGTCTCACACTCCTCACTATGCGGCCTCATCTGTCACACTCTCTGTATTTGGCGTCACCTCACTACTCATTCCAGTGCTGACTTCTCTAAGCAGGAAGAAACTCTCTTCTTACTTCCAAACACTCCTCCCATCTGTAGGGCCAGCTGACTGTTAAGTCTTCCTTACCCAGTTGTCCAATCTACTACAGCTCTGATGGGAGATATTACATTAAATTCAGCATTAAACATTGCTCAACCATTATACATGTTATAATGACACAAACTGTAAAAGTCTTCTGGGACGGTGTCCGACATCTTCACACACTTTTACTGTATAACCACGAGTCACTTAAATGTCAGGGACATCGATCTGTCTAGTTAGGGGCAGAAGTGATTGTGAATCAATGTCACCTCTCCTGGTGCAGATGAAAGTGACAACAGGAGCCCGGGAGAGGAACAGCGAGACACCCTGAAAGAGGGAATGGTGCAGATAGTGGCCTATTATGACTGCACAAGCCCATGTACATTGGTAGCGTACAAACAAGGGGAACAAATACCTGAACCTGGCAGATCCAAATTCAGACTGGTAGAAGCACTACTCTGACCCTGGTCTGTCCCTACATGATGGTGGAGGTTGGCACCCTAAGATAACGCAATGGCTCCAAATATCAACAGAATGTCAGAATATCCAAATGAATCTATCACCAGCAGGAAACGCAGACTATAAAGCTGCACCCAAAATGTGATAGGCATCCAAATAAAAATACAAATGAAAAAGAAAAGCAGAACCCAAACACCCAGTGAAAAGGTGTATGTCCTGTGGCTCGGCAGAAAGAGAAGCCGACCACAGAACACAAACTGAAGGGATCAAATCCTGGAGCATGACATTGCTACAGACAATTCCTCTCTCTTCCTCCTCCCTGACTTCTCTAGTTTTCCATTTCTGTTGTGTCTTGGTATTTGTGGGTAACATGAGGCGGCCCATTCAGGTTGCACAGGATGTCTGGCTCTGCCAGGACGGCATCCAAACGTGCTGTCACAAGAAGGTTTGCTATATCTCACAGCACAGTCTCAAGAGGACGGAAACAAACTCCATGTGGACGGCATGAGGGGCCAATATCCTGTAGTGGACAAGAGACAAATACCGCCACACCATGACCAGATCACATATTACCACCACATAGTGACCGAATACTACCATACTGAGCATTAATACAAAAACAGAATACTAATATTACTATTACTAATAGTGCCATTATTCACAGGAGCTCTGTGTATAGTATACAGTGTATAGTGTCAGTGTACAGATAACACACTGACTCACTGGTGATGTCTCTAGTTGAAGTCCTTCATCTCCACTTTTCCTCTTCATCCATCGCAGACCGCCATCACTTCTTCTCGCCAGGACTCGTCTCTGCATAAAATAACACAGTTATCTAGAGCAGCTTACAGAGCACATTCCCCAATATTTCCCCAACTTCTACACTACACCAGATGAAGAAAAAAAGTGATATAGTGCCGCCTTGCACAGTAACATGAACCCCCCACAGAAAACAGTATCCTCAAAAATAAAATACATTACAGCAGTAATAATATCCTTTAATTAGCCCCTACAGTAATAATGTCCCACATCCTACTCCCATTGTCTTCATCCTGCCCCCATTGTCTCCATCCTGCCCCCAATGTCTCCATCCTGCCTCCATGTTTCCATTTGTCTCCATCCTGCCCCCAATGTCTCTCCATCCTGCCCCCAATGTCTCTCCATTCTGCCCCAATGTCTATCCATTCTGCCCCAATGTCTCTCCATTCTGCCCCATTTCTTTCCATTCTGCCAATGTCTCTCCATTCTGCCCACGTCTCCATTTTGCCTCCATGTGTCTATTTTGCCCCATGTCTCCATTCTGCCCCCAATGTCTCTCCATTCTGCCCCCAATGTCTCTCCATCCTGCCCCCAATGTCTCTCCATTCTGCCCCAATGTCTTTCCATTCTGCCCCAATGTCTCTCCATTCTGCCCCCATTTCTTTCCATTCTGCCAATGTCTCTCCATTCCGCCTCCATGTGTCTATTTTGCCCCATGTTTCCATTCTGCCCCCAATGTCTCTCCATTCTGCCTCCAATGTCTCCATTCTGCCCTGTCTCAATTCTGCCCCGTCTCCATTCTGCCCCCAATGTCTCTCCATTCTGCCCCGTCTCCATTCTGCCACCATGTTTCTATTCTGCCTCCATGTTTCTATTATGCATCCAATGTCTCCATTCTGCTCCCCTTTCTCCATTCGGCCCCCCTTGCCTCCATTCTGCCCCAATGTTTCTATTCTGCCCCAATGTCTCCATTCTGCCCCCCTTGTCTCCATCCTGCCCTCCCTGTCTCCATTCTGCCCCCCTGTCTCCATTCTGCCCCCCTTGTCTCCATACTACCCCCTGGTTTCTATTCTGCCCCCAATGTCTCCATTCTGCCCCCGTCTCCATTCTGCCCTCCATATTTCTATTCTTCCCTCCATGTCTCCATTCTGTCCCCCTTGTCTCCATTCTGCCCCCATGTTTCTATTCTGCCACCCTTGTCTCCATCCATACTGCCCTCTGGTTTCTATTCTGCCACCAATGTCTCCATACTGTCCCCATGTCTCCATTCTGCCCCCTATCTCCATTCTGCCCCCTGGTCTCTATTCTGCCCCGTCTCCATTCTGCCCCCTATCTCCATTCTGCCCCCTATCTCCATTCTGCCCCCCGGTCTCTATTCTGCCCCGTCTCCATTCTTCCCCCATGTTTCTATTCTGCCACCCTTGTCTCCATCCATACTGCCCTTTGGTTTCTATTCTGCCCCCAATGTCTCCATACTGTCCCCATGTCTCCATTCTGCCCCCTATTTCCATTCTGCCCCCCGGTCTCTATTCTGCCCCGTCTCCATTCTGCCCCCCTGTCTCCATTCTGCCCCTTGTCTCCATTCTGCCCCCTATCTCCATTCTGCCCCCCGGTCTATATTCTGCCCCGTCTCTATTTTGCCCCCCTGTCTCCATTCTTCTCCCATGTCTCCATTCTGCCCCCCATGTCTCCATTCTGCCCTCAGTGTGTTTCCATTCTGCCTCCAATATGACTCCATTCTCCCCCAATGTGACTCCATTCTGCCCCCCTGTCTCCATTCTGCCCCCCTTGTCTCCATACTACCCCCTGGTTTCTATTCTGCCCCCAATGTCTCCATTCTGCCCCCAATGTCTCCATTCTGCCCCCCATGTTTCTATTCTTCCTTCCATGTCTCCATTCTGTCCCCCTTGTCTCCATTCTGCCCCCATGTTTCTATTCTGCCACCCTTGTCTCCATCCATACTGCCCTCTGGTTTCTATTCTGCCCCCAATGTCTCCATACTGTCCCCATGTCTCCATACAGCCCCCTATCTCCATTCTGCCCCCCCGGTCTCTATTCTGCCCCGTCTCCATTCTGCCCCCTATCTCCATTCTGCTCCCTGTCTCCATTCTGTCCCCTATCTCCATTCTGCCCCCCGGTCTCTATTCTGCCCCGTCTCCATTCTTCCACCATGTTTCTATTCTGCCACCGTTGTCTCCATTCTTCTCCCCTGTCTCCATTCTGCCCCCATGTTTCTATTCTGCCACCCTTGTCTCCATCCATACTGCCCTCTGGTTTCTATTCTGCCCCCAATGTCTACATACTGCCCCCTGTCTCCATTCTGCCCCCTATCTCCATTTTGCCCCCTATCTCCATTCCGCCCCCTATCTCCATTCTGCCTCCTATCTCCATTCTGCCCCCCGGTCTCTATTGTGCCCCGTCTCCATTCTGCCCCCCTGTCTCCATTCTTCCCCCTGTCTCCATTCTGCCCCGTCTCCATTCTGCCCCCCATGTCTCCATTCTGCCCTCAATGTGTTTCCATTCTGCCTCCAATATGACTCCATTCTCCCCCAATGTGACTCCATTCTGCCCCCAATGTCTCCCATTCTGCCTCCATGTTTCCCATTCGACCCCTCCATGCCTCCATTCTGCACTCAGTGTCCCTCACCCTGCCCCCACCCTGTGCGGTTTTGGTGATTTTTTTCCTCTATAGACTTCTATGTGGAGCATAAAAAAACGTCTGTAAGAAACTGCAGATACTTTTTTAAGTGCAGAATCAAAGCTTTTCTTTACTGTAAAAAACAATTAAAAACGCGGTTTCACATCTGCACCAAAATGCATCAAATAAGGGGGAAAAAGCCTAAAATTGTGCACCAAAGATGCAATAACCAGAGGAGATTGTTATTGTGTAGATTGGTGCACAGTATTTATGCTACGTGTGAACACGGCCTTACAGACACAAAAAAGCCAGATGTCATATAGTGAAACTACACAGAGATGAGAAAGTTCTGAAGGGTCCGACTGTGAATGAGGGAACAAAAAATAATCCACAGGTCCCAACTAGAGAAGAGCAGGACGCACAGATGATATTGCAGCAGCCCGGGCTAATCTAAAGCCGCGACAGGGCCTCCCGTCCAGCCACCAATTACCACTGACCTGGATGCTGGACCTGAGTCCCATGAGTCGATCTTCTCATCTCTAGTCCCAGCCGTCCTGGATACAGCAGACAGTCCCGGATTTAGGTCTATGCCCTGCAGTCCCGAGTTTCTGCTGAATGTCCCTCACTGCCACCGCCCCTCTGATAACTCTTCCTGCCGGGGGAGAAAGACATGGTAAATGGGCGTGGCTTGGGGTGTGGATAGGGGCGTGGTCAGACTACGCGTGCCGCATGGTTTCGCCCTCTTTCTAGTCCTCATAGGTTGGCGGTATGCTTGTATTGAGGAGATCTGGGATATCAGTGATTAGGTCCCATATTGTGCACTGTAAGGTCTGGAAAAGCTCCTTCTATCCGTCTCTGTAGCACCAGAGGAAGAACAGAGGGGAAAAGACAGGATTTTCTACATGTCGCGTTATGTAGATGTTCTGCAGATTTATCACAACCGTCCACAAGAAGAAACTGCCATCACAGAGCCGCCTTTAGCTGTTGGAAAAGTTTAAACTTAGTTTTGAATAGTTGCTATAGGCAACAAGGACTTTCTATTTACGCTGGGTCACATGATGCTGGTGCTGGGTGATGTCATGTGACGGAATGTTGTGGGTGATGATGTCACAGAGGGCGTTGTGATGTCGCCCTTGGGGTATATAAGGGGGCTCCATCCACCTGGAGCTCATATCTCATTGGCCATATCTTGGTGCTGAGATACCCCCTGGAGACAATGAGGATCGCCATATTGTTTCTGTGCTGTACCCTGTTCTACCCTGTGTATTACCATAGGCTGCCGGTGAGTACCTGTCTATTATTACATATGGAGGACGTTTAGAATCAGCTGCGGCAGGGGAAGGGGATGGGGAGGGGGGTCCTGTAAGAATTTACCTGCGGGAATAAGAGGTTATGGCAGGGAAAGGAGCTTAGGAAGTGACAGTCAGAGGGGATATAAGTGTGGGGTGACCCCTCTGACTCCCACATTCCTGCTTTGTCCTTGTAGTAATTAATGACTTTGGTGTTGTCCCTTATATATCACTTTGCAGTCACCAGTGATCGCTCCGCACTGTGATCCTAAACTACAGTCTCATTTACCTTTTTGCAAACGCCCAGAAGGGGAGGAGTGACATCACACCCATGTGAGCAGATCCCGCCCACTTTTACTGCAGTCGTAATGCGAGCTAGCTGCATTCTGTTTTCATGGAAATGTCAGCAGCTGCTCCCCCTAGTGTTTACAAGATGAAAACATCAAAACAGTTAAAATATTTTTTTCAGATTTTATACCATTGAAACCTTTTTAAATATATATGTGTATTTATATATAAATATAAATACTTTACAATTTTACAATTGTAAAAAAATTGCTGACACTTTCCCTTTAAAAGATCTAAAGACGTTCTGCTTCATGTGCCATTGTGACCAATCACAGCACAGATTATATTTTTTAAACTTTTCTTGAAAAACTGAAGCTGCTCCGTGATTGGAAATCATGTGGAAGGGTTCTCTTTTAGACATTTAGTTAGGTCCAAAGTATCAGTGACATGATGGATAGAACTGTGCAATGATGTCACAGAGGGCTTTGTGATGTCACCCCTGGGTATATTAGAAGCCTCGGCCCATCTGCAGCTTGTATCTCATTGACCATACCTTGGTTCTGAGAGACCTCTGGAGATGATGAGTATCATCCTATCATTTCTGTGCTTTACGTTGCTCTACCCCCCACATTACAGTACACTGAGGGCGAGTATGTTCTCATCAATATGGAGGTCACAAGGATCAGCTAATGAGAATATCGCCTCTTGCAGGACTTCTCATACTGGACACGTAACCGTGCGTCATATGAAAGTCCAACTGTAAATAATATTCCATGGACCCTGGAGGTGAATCCCAAACTTCTTCCTGATCTTCTCAATGGGATATTTCTGAAAGTTGCTTGATAATGTATCCATCACTGTATAATAACAAGGGCTCTCTGTTTGACTGGATTGGGTATAAATATACAGGACTTTATTATGTTTTTTTTCTTTATTATAGGATGACCCACTACCCGTGGATCTCAGGAGAAGCACCTATCAAGCTTCCATCAATCTTCCTCTTTGGCTCTTCCGTGACGCAGTTTTTGTTGCGGTGATGACACTACTGACAATACTAGAGTATTTGGCCTTAAGTCTTGTCCTGAGCAAGTGGGCAATGTCTGAACCTGGTGAAACAATCAGAAAACTCCTGAGAACAAAACCATTCTGAAGGAACAAAGTGCTTGAAAGGAGCCGATTTGCATCCCTCAGATTCAGGAGCAAGACTCCAGGAGAACACCTGTCCTGCCCAATGGCAAATGTTCTACTCCATCCATGGCTCCTGCACCGCAGGATGCGAAAAAGGTTCCTAGTTGCAACTATAAAGTGGCGTTCACTGATATTGTCTGGGTCAGAACGATCCCTCACAACAATATATGAAGAAGAGCTCGAAGTTCCACGGAGCATAAGGAGAGGTTACTGATTTTTCAGAGAAGCCAACAACCCAGAATTCCAGAGCCAAGAGCACCAGAACCTAGAACACCAGAACCTACCATGTCAGAACCTAGTATGTCAGAACCTAGAATGCCAGAGCCTGAAATGCCTACAACACCTCCACCCAAAATCAAGAGAAGAAGATGTTTCCTTAGATGTCTTAGAGGCGAGGAAGATTGAGAAGGCAACTGCTTGAACTTTCCCATTGCTCGTGTCTTCATCACAGGTTAGTCCTATAGATGCTGTCTGATGGGCACCATCTTACTACATACAAGGCAGCATTGCACCTGAAATCGAATGGATATTTTGTCACACACTTGCACTTTAGCACCTTATCATATGGCGCATATATCTATGAACGCTTTGCTAAGTATCACTGTCTAGTATGTGCTTCTGATGAACCTATTTTAGGAAAACGTGTCGAGGTTTGGCATACTATGTACTTGAGTTTGGCATACTATGTGCTTGTTGGTAAATTCTATTGCCATCTATAATCTACTAGATATTATAATGTCTCTGGTGGGATGCCCCATGCCGAATTGTTGATAACTGACTATGAGCATTGTCCTCTATTTCTTATCTACTATGGTTACAGGTTGATGTGAAGAGAGCTGTGCCATTGGTATCGATTTTTCTACTGATTTGTCAGTTATATTTATGTTAGTTTAGCAAATTTCTGCTTGTAGGGTCTAATGTTTTAGCATAGTGTATGTTCTGTGAGCTAAATTGTCATACTTATGCACTAGATAGATTATAAATTGTGATGCTTATGTACTAGATAGATTATTAGTTTAATCGGTGATTTTTTAAATATTTTTTAACATCAGGAGACTCAAGAATCGCATCTTCCAGAAGACAAGAAGCCTAAATGCCGAAAGGTGATGACCTGTTGATGGCCCACAGCTGCAGGGTCATTACCTCTTGATGGCACAAAACTGGACAGAAGATAAAAACATTTGATGGCACACAGCCGGAGGGTGATGACCTATTGATGGCCATAGCCAGAGGGTCATTACCTGTTGATGGCACACAGCCGGACAGAGGATCATTACCTGTTGATGGCACACAGCCGGACAGAGGATCATTACCTGTTCATGGCGCACTGCGGGATGGTCATTACCTGTTGATGGCACACAGCCGGAGGGTGATGACCTATTGATGGCCATAGCCAGAGGGTCATTACCTGTTGATGGCGCACTGCCAGATGGTCATTACCTGTTGATGGCACACAGCCGGAGGGTGATGACCTATTGATGGCCATAGCCAGAGGGTCATTACCTGTTAATGGCGCACTGCCGGATGGTCATTACCTGTTGATGGCACACAGCCGGAGGGTGATGACCTATTGATGGCCATAGCCAGAGGGTCATTACCTGTTGATGGCGCACTGCCGGATGGTCATTACCTGTTGATGGCACACAGCTGGAGGGTGATGACCAGTTGATGTCGCACTGCCGGATGGTCATTACCTGTTGATGGCACACAGCCGGACAGAGGATCATTACCTGTTGATGGCACACAGCCGGTCAGAGGATAAGATCTTTTGATTGCATACACCGGGTCCCTCCCTGATAACAAGGAACCCTGGGGAATACTGGTCATCTTGATCCCCCACTGACTATATACTTGCTCCACCTCAGCCTACACCATCATGCAGGACACTTCCACCTGTGTCCACTGTAAGGTTGGACTTTCTTTTATAATTACAGCAGATTAATAAACATCATAAAGCTGTAAAACTATCGAGTAATTTATTATAAATTATTATAAAGAAATATAAATTATAATATATAGCTATAGAGGGCACATAAGACGACTAACTATAGAAAGCATGGTATCGCCTGATATATACTGTATATTCTAGATGGCGCTATTACACTAAATGCATCACAACCTCCAGGGTGATATTACCGTACAATGCGAGATCACTAATAATGGCCACAGATTATGAGAAAATGACCAGCTCCATAATCCTGGAGTTATTATAAATGTCTCTAGTGTGAGGCAGGGACTGGACGAGTGTTGGAGGGAGGTATATTCCCCCAGGACGTCCTTTATGTATCCATGCTGCAGAATCTGCCGTATACTTCTGTTCTAGCAGTCAGACATTTCACTCTGCAAATCACAGGCTCAACATTGTGTAAAACTACCACCGTATATAAGAGCACTCAGAATAAAAACTAGCGGCATGCCGTGCACTGCCCACGTCATGTGTACGGGATACAGGACCTGCAGGACCTGGTACGGCCATTATAGTTGATAGATTAATGATACCTGTGCAGATGAAGGGAAAAAAATATGTGCAACAACAGGAGGAGAAAGTCTCAAAATGTAATTGGAAGAGTATAATAGAGAAATGGGAAACTTCTGGAGATGCAGATAAGTGGTACCAGGGCGAAATGTAAGTGTAGTCAGACAAGGGAAAAGTGCAAATGATCCAGCGTAAAGGTTTGTTTAGTAGAAAAAATATTAAAACTTAGCTTTTATTAGCCATATAAAACACTGCTCCACAAAGAATACAGCAAATGTGCAACTATCATAGCTTACAGACCTACGCGTTTCAACAAATCATGTCTTAATTATGGCCCTACTACTAGAATGACAAAAAGGCATATATATATATATATATCCACGTGCCTGTATGACCTCCCTACAACGCCTGGGCATGCTCCTGATGAGGTTGCGGATGGTCTCCTGTGGGATCTCCTCCCAGCCCTGGACTAAAGCATCCGCCAACTCCTGGACAGTCTGTGGTGCAACGTGACGTTGGCGGATGGAGCGAGACATGTTGTCCCAGATGTGCTCAATCGGATTCAGGTCTGGGGAACGGGCGGGCCAGTCCATAGCTTCAATGCCTTCATCTTGCAGGAACTGCTGACACACTCCAGCCACATGAGGTCTGGCATTGTCCTGCATTAGGAGGAACCCAGGGCCAACCGCACCAGCATATGGTCTCACAAGGGGTCTGAGGATCTCATCTCGGTACCTAATGGAAGTCCGGCTACCTCTGGCGAGCACATGGAAGGCTGTGCGGCCCTCCAAAGAAATGCCACCCCACACCATTACTCACCCACTGCCAAACCGGTCATGCTGAAGGATGTCGCTCTCCACGGCATCTCCAGACTCTGTCACGTCTGTCACATGTGCTCAGTGTGAACCTGCTTTCATCTGTGAAGAGCACAGGGCGCGAGTGGCAACTTTGCCAATCCTGGTGTTCTGTGGCAAATGCCAAGCGTCCGGCATGGTGTTGGGCTGTGAGCACAACCCCTATCTGTGGACGTCGGGCCCTCATACCACCCTCATGGAGTCGGTATCTAACCATTTGTGCAGACACATGCACATTTGTGGCCTGCTGGAGGTCATTTTGCAGGGCTCTGGCAGTGCTCCTCCTGTTCCTCCTTGCACAAAGGCGGAGGTAGCGGTCCTGCTGCTGGGTTGTTGCCCTCCTACGGCCCCCTCCACCTCTCCTGGTGTACTGGCCTGTCTCCTGGTAGCGCCTCCAGCCTCTGGACACAGCCAACCTTCTTGCCACAGCTCGCATTGATGTGCCATCCTGGATGAGCTGCACTATCTGAGCAACTTCTGTGCATTGTAGAGTCTGTCTCATGCTACCACGAGTGTGAAAGCACAACCAGCATTCAAAAGTGACCAAAACATCAGCCAGAACGCATTGGTACTGAGATGTGGTCTGTGGTCCCCACCTGCAGAACCACTCCTTTATTGAGGGTGTCTTGATAATTGCCAATAATTTCCATCTATCGTCTTTTCCATTTGCACAACAGCATGTGAAATTGATTGTCAATCAGTGTTGCTTCCTAAGTGGACAGTTTGATTTCACAGAAGTTTGATTTACTTGGAGTTATATTCTGTTGTTTTAAGTGTTCCCTTTATTTTTGGAGCAGTGTATATAGATACATACAGTCAGTACGGAAAGTATTCAGACTCCTTTAAATTTTTCACTCAATGTTTCATTGCAGCAATTTGATAAATTCTAAAAAGTTCATTTTTTTTTCATTAAAGTACACTCTGCACCCCATCTTGACTGAAAAAAACAGCAATGTAGAATTTTTTTGAAAATTTATTAAAAAAGAAAAACTGAAATATCACATGGTCATAAGTATTCAGATCCTTTGCTCAGACACTCATATTTAAGTCACATGCTGTCCATTTCCTTGTAATCCTCCTTGAGATGGTTCTACTCCTTCAATGGAGTCCAAATGTGTTTAATTAAACTGATAGGACTTGATTTGGAAAGGCACACACCTGTCTATATAAGACCCCACAGCTCACAGTGCATGTCAGACCAAATGAGAATCATGAGCTCAAAGGAACTGCCCAAGGAGCTTAGAGACCGAATTGTGGCAAGGCACAGATCTAGCCAAGGTTATAAAAGAATTTCTGCATTACTCAAGGTTCATAAGAGCACAGTGGCCTCCATAATCCTTAAATGGAAGAAGTTTGGGACCACCAGAAGTCTTCCTAGACCTGGCAGTCCAGCCAAACTGAGCAATCGTGGGAGAAGAGCCTTGGTGAGAGAGGTAAAGAAGAACCCCAAGATCACTGTGGCTGAGCTCCAGAGATGCAGTAGGGAGATGGGAGAAAGTTCCAGAAAGTCAACTATCACTGCAGCCCTCCACCAGTTGGGCCTTTATGGCAGAGTGGCCAGACGGAAGCCTCTCCTCAGTGCAAGACATATGAAAGCCCGCATAGAGTTTGCTCAAAAACACATGAAGGACTCCCAGACTATGAGAAATAAGATTCTCTGGTCTGATGAGACGAAGATAGAACTTTTTGGTGATAATTCTAAGTGGTATGTGTGGAGAAAACCAGGCACTGCTCATCACCTGCCTAATACAATCCCAACAGTGAAACATGGTGGTGGCAGTTGTTAGAACCCTCCTGTTAGTGTTTTCTATTTTGTGGTCACGTGACCTTCTGCCTATTTATTCCAGCTCCGCCCTTCAGGCTTTGCTGGACTTCAGTGTTAATTTGACTCTTAATCTAGCCAGGTGCTTTGTACCTACTGTATCTCTGTAGTTTGTTTGGTCCTTGGACCACTAAGTACTTTTGTCTGTTTGTCTTCTTCTGCTACTACTTCTGCCAGGAGGTGTCCAATTTTGTCCCAGTCCTTAGTTCTTTTAGGGACCCCTCCCTTTAATCTATAAGTCTGCGTTCAGACTAGCCGCGGACGAAGGCGGGTCTGTTCACAAGGAAAAGGTTGCCCGCTGCATCGTAGGGAATCAGCTTAGTTCTATTGTATGGACAGATTTCCTCTCTTTCCTTAGTTCTTGTAGCAGATCATAACAGCAGTATCATACTATGGGTGTGTTTTTCAGCTGCAGGGACAGGACGACTGGTTGCAATTGAAGGAAACATGAATGCAGTCAAGTATAGAGATATCCTGGATAGTGTTGAGCCACCCCCGTAGTGTTCGAGTTCGGTTCGGTTCGTCGAACACCCGTGTGTTCGCCGAACTGTTCGTCGAACTGTTCGTCGAACACCTTCGAACACCGTTAAAACCAATGGCAGGCAAACAAAAACACATAGAAACACATAGAAAACACCTTCAAAGGTGTCCAAAAGCTGACAAACTGCTCAGAAGACACAACTAACACATGGAAAAGTGACAAGTACATATAGTCATGCGAAAAGAAAAGAGGTGGAGGAGTAAAAGGAGGGGGAGACACAGATATAGGCATGTCATGCCCTTCTAAAATCCAAAAAGTGAGAAGCCGAGACGGCCAGTCCGCTCCTGCCCGTGCCACCTCCGTGTCGCCGGGTTTGTGCCAGAGCCGCGGTGAACCCTGACGGCCAGCCCCCCTCTCCCAATACTGGTGCCTGTCCGCTGGTGGGTCGAGAGAGCCCCCCTGTGGTGGAGGCAGCTCTAAGCTTTTTAATTTAAATTGTCCCTCTAATTTGAATGAATACACTTTAAATCCATTTACAAGGATCTATTGGAGGGCAAGTCTCATGCCAGCAGCCGCGTAATTCCAGCTCCAGTAGCGTCCACTAAAGCTGCTGCAGTTAAAAAGCTTTTATAAGGATCGAGCTCGGCTGTCCACCGCAAGGCATCCTAGTGCCAGTCCAGGCCCCTATGCCTTGGGGTGCCTCCAGATGCTCTTCACTAATTATCCCGTGGTCCCGAAGCATTTCCTTTGAAAAAATTAAGTGTCCAAACTACAGGTGGTGTAGCTTGCTTAACAGCCGGGATAATCCGCTGACTAGCAGACACTGCTACTAGGCACAAAGTATTTCCTGGGCTAGATGCAGTTAAAAATTTGTAAGTAGATACTCTCGTTGGATGCTGAGAAAGCATTCCATAGAGTCTCCTGGCACGCCATATATGATTCTCTTAAAAAGCTTGGGGTAGGGGTCTAGGGGACCCTTTTATAGCCAAAATCACGGCCCTGTATCACAATACGTCACCTAGGCTGAAGATAAATGGAACTGTAGCACCGAGGGCTCGGTTGCTACAGACGTATTGCACCTCACCCAGAGGTGTGATATCTCACTCTCAGATAAGGATGGAGTGTGGATCAGGACCCGACACCTGCATGCATTACACCACATTGCCGTGGGGCAGGGCGACCAATATGCCCCTGAGATGGGCACGACAGTCCCTGTCCCTGGCTGGAGTGGGGGGAGGGAACACTGAGGAAGGGGAACCCTGCAGTGCAGGAGCAGGGAGGAAGCAGTTCCTGGGTGCATTGAGAAGGGAGTATAAAAGGTGGGCACCATCTTAGTTCAGTGCAGAGAAGTCTGAGCAGAAGTGGCAGGGAGCAGGGGCTCTGCATGAGCTCTGCTCCGGAGGCGGGCCTAGTAACAGAGGCCCAGGCCTGCAAGAGGGAGAAGGAAGGAAGAGGAGCGGAGAAGGCTCCAGGAACGAGGAATGAAGGGATCCCAGGGGTGCGGACGGGCGAGTCGCCACCGCACGCCCGAATCCACCTGCGTGGAGGGGTCAGGCCAAAGGGGGAGACCGGTCCCCGAACTAGTGGAGGCAGGAAACGACCCTCAGCTAGAAACCGGAGGCTCTGACATTTTATGTGGCGCAGCCCCTTGCTCCACCCGCTAGGAAGGCACCACATAGGGTCAGGGAAACTGGCGCCAAGTTTACCAAGAGGAGGCCCGAGGCAGCCGGACAGAAGTGTTGGTAAGAAAGGCCAGACAAAGGACACACAAAGGGGGTCCTGTGAAGCGCTCCAAAGTTATCTGGGAGTTGTCTGAGCCCCTCACCTGGTGAGCACAGTACGACGTGGGCAGCCGTTACCTGCAGACGTGGTCTGGATAATAAGAACTGTGAGTAAAGGCCCTGAACTGCATCACTGACTCCGTGTCGTTACTGCTGCTGCCCTGCACCATCACCCCCATCCTCCGCATACACTGCCCTGAGGCTATACTCCTCCCGTGGGGAGTTATGCTACGCTCTGCTGCACCCACAACACCAGCCTTAGCGGTCTGCCCTGTAGCGGCGGTTCACTCTGACCGCAATCCACGGGTGGCGTAGTCGGACATTTAAACATCAAAACCACATAAATAGTTCCGCCACTGGTTTGACCGCCCTGAGCCACGGAACCGGATCGCCGCCACGAAGACTACAACCACCAGCATCCACCAAAAAGGGTCCGGCTCCGGGTGTCCCAAGGCCCAGGGGGTGCGTCAGAACATTTTCATCACCTTTCACAATCACCAATGGGACAAGGCAGGGATGTCCTCTGTCCCCTCTCTTATACATCCTAGTGACGGAGCACCTGCTCTCATCAATTCGCCATAACCCCAATATTAGGTGGATTGAGGTGGGAGGCACCGAGTACAAGTGCTCTCTATTTGCTGATGATGTCCTAGTATATATCACTCAATCACATATATCCATCCCTGCTGTTATGGCTGAAATAGATCACTTTGTTACATGGTAAAATTTTAAAATCAATGCAGCGAAGTCTGAGGCCCTCGATGTCTCCCTCCCTAAATCCATATAGGATTCCATCCAGTCCAACTTTCCCTTTGCCTGGCCCTCACAGGGTATCAAATACTTAGGAATTCCTATTCATAGAGACCTCTCCCATCTATGTTATCTTAATTTTGGGCCCTTTATTGAACAATTCCATACAGACCACGGTTGGCAAGTTAGAACTGTAAGATTCACTACGTGAACCACTGGTGTTTTGTGGAAAAGCACATGAACACCGCGTTCCAAATTATTATGCAAAAAGTGTTTAGGAGTGATAAGGGAAGAATTTGTTTGTTTGTCAGTTAAACTCATTGATGGTGATGTGTGTCAGGGCTCTTTATATCACTGTAAGCAATTGCAGACACCTGTGCTAATTAGTTTGGCAGGTGTGTCCAATAAAGGCAAGACTACTTAAGAAGGCTCTCTCACATTATTAAGCAGCCTACATTTTCTGCCAAAATGGGAAAGAAAAAGGATGTGTCGGCTGCTGAGAAGCAACAAATTGTGGAGTGTTTAGGTCAAGGCATGACTACAATCAACATTGTGCGATGATCAGGATGAAGTGTCTTGGCAATCAAGAAGTATGTAGCTGATTCACAGTACACACGTGTGCGTGCTGATAAGGGCAAATTGAGGACTCTTTCCTACAGGCAATTACGTCAGGTTGAAAGAGCAGCGGCAAAAAAGCCTTGTCATAGCAGCAGACAAGCTTTTGAAGCTGCTTGTGCCTCCAACGTCCCCCGAACAACAAGATGCAGGGTCCTTCAGAGGTTTGCAGCTGTGCATACGCCATCCTGTCGACCTCCTCTATCCACTTCACACAAGCAGAAACGGCTCCAGTGGGCCAAACATTACATGAAGACTGATTTCAAAACTGTTTTGTTCACGGATGAGTGCCGTGCAGCGCTCGATGGTCCAGATGAATGGAGTGGAGGATGGCTGGTTGATGGACACCCCACGCAAACACGGCTACAGCGCCAACAAGGAGGAGGTGGAGTAATGTTTTGGGCTGGAATCATGGGGAGAGAGATTGTCGGCCCCTTTAGGATCCCTGAAGGCGCTAAAGATGAACTCCATAATGTATGTGGATTTTCTCAAACAGCACTTCCTGCCATGGTTCAAGAAGAAGAACCGTGTATTTCACAGCAAGATCATTTTTCTGCATGATAATGCACCATCTCATGCTGCACATAAAACATCTGCATCTCTGGCTGATATGGGCATAAAAGGGGACAAACTTATGGTGTGACCCCCATGCTCCCCTGACCTCTACCCTATTCAGAACCTTTGGAGCATCATTAAAAGGAGTGTCTATGATGGCGGGAGGCAGTTCACATCTAAGCAACAGCTCTGGGAGGGTATTCTGTCCTCATGCAAAACAATTGAAGCAGAAACCATCCAAAACCTGACAAATTCAATGGACGAGAGAGTTCAGAAGCTCCTTTCGAACAAGGGGTCCTATGTGAAAATGTAACATCACCTAGAATAAAGTTTTGAGTTGAAAACTGTTTGATTTCAGTTTCTAACAACCTGCTAATGCTTATAATTTCAAAAATGACCATTTTTTTGGTCTTTATTAAAATGAAAAGGTTGATCAAAAAGTTTGGGGGATCTAAGAGTGTGGCAACCCAGTAGTCATGATTACTTCGAATTCTGACAATATGAGGGTCATGCTGCAGGTAGTGCAGCAAGAAGGCACTTATGTGTCTTGCGCATCTCGGAGCCCCAAAATTATTTTCCGGGCTAGATGCAGCTAAAAATTATTTTTAATTTTAAATCTGGTGAAGCTTATTATAGATGGCCTAATAGGATCAGTGCTGCACACTGCTACAAAGCCCAAATTATTTTCCAGTCAAGATACAGATAAACATGATTAGTAATTTGAAAGCTTAAAACGGTTGGTAGGGTGATTTTAACCAATCATCAAGCTTTTACTCTCCCCAGGATGACACAGGGGTAGAAAAGTCGTTTCGGATCCATGATTTGTTCATCTTTATGAACGTGAGTCTGTCTACATTATCAGTGGAGAGCCGCGTGCGCTTATCTGTCAGCACACCACCAGCAGCGCTGAACACACGTTCAGACAGAACGCTGGCTGCGGGACATGACAAGATCTCCAAGGCGTAAGTGGCTAGCTCCGGCCATTTATCCAGATTGGAAGCCCAAAAAGAGCAAGGGTCCAGTGACACAGTCGTGGCTTCAATGTTTACTTGGAGATACTCCTGTACCATCGTCTCTAGGCGTTGACTATGTGTCAGACTTCTTGTCTCCTGTGGCCTTGCAAAGGATGGGCTAAAAAAGTGGTGAAATGATTCCGCAAAATTGATGTTACCAGCAGATACTGTGGTTCTGTTACGGTTTGAGTGCTGAACACTTGACGGTCCCACGGTTGGCAAGTTGGAACTGTGAGATTCACTACGTGCACCACTGGTATTTTGTGGAAAAGCACATGTAAGATTCTGCAACAGTCTCTGCTGATACTCCTGCATGCGTGCATCCCTTTCTATGGCAGGAATAATTTCTGCAAATTTACTTTTGTACCGGGGATCTAACAGTGTGGCAACCCAGTAGTCAGGATTATTTCTAATTCTCACAATTCGAGGGTCATGTTGCAGGTAGTGCAGCAAGAAGGCACTCATGTGTGTTGCGCATCCAGGAGCACCAAGTCCCTGTTGTGTTGGTGGCGAGCTAACAATCATGCTTCCTTCCTCTGTCCTCTCCCCCCAACCTCGCACAACAGAAATGTGATCAAGGTCTCCCTCATCTGATGAGTCTTCCATCAGTTCGTCCTCCACTTCTTCCTGGGCTCCTGCACCTTCCTCACTAGTTTGGCTGCTACCATGCGCCCTGGTTAAACCATCTCCCCCACCCTCACATGCCTGCCGCCTTGGTGCTGCCGACCGTCTGGACCTTGCAGATGTTAGCCCTTCCGCATACAACTCCTCCTCCTCTACTTCCTCCACCTCTTCTTGTGCCACCACCTGACTCCGAATTCTGTTTAACATGTGCTCCAGCATGTAAATCACCGGAATAGTCATGCTGATAATGGCATCGTCAGCACTAAACATCTTCGTCGCCATTTCAAAACTGTGCAGAAGGGTGCATAGGTCCCTGATCTGAGACCACTCCTCCAGCGTGATTTGCCCCACCTCTGAATCTCGTTGGCCCAGGCTATACGTCAGAACGTATTGCACCAGGGCTTGTCGGTGCTGCCACAGTCGCTGCAACATGTGCAGAGTTGAATTCCACCGGGTAGGCACATCGCATTTTAGCCGGTGAAGTGGCAGGCCCAACGACTTCTGTAGAGATGTAAGTCGCTGAGCTGCGGGATGCGAACGGCGGAAGTGAGCACACAGCGACCGTGCCCTCTGCAGAAGGCCATCTAGTCTGGGATAGTGGGCTAAAAATTGCTGGACAACCAGGTTCAACACGTGAGCCATACAAGGCACGTGTGTGACATTGCCCCGGCGAAGGGCCGCACCCAGGTTTGCAGCATTGTCGCACACGGCCTTCCCTGGTTTCAGGTCCAGTGGAGACAACCATTCATGAAATTGGTTCTCCAGAGCTGACCACAACTCCTCAGCTGTGTGACTCACATTTCCCAGACATTTCAATGTAAAAACCGCCTGATGACGTTGAGCCCTACTGCCAGCATAGTAAGGAGGTGTGCAGGATCCCTTCTGCGCAGTTAGAAAGCTTGTGGCATGACCAGACAGGCTTTGGGTGCAGGTGGAAGACCGAGAGGAGGTTGAGGAGGCAGAAGCAGTGGAGGAAAAATGACATAAAGAGGATTGACGCACAACTCGTGGGGACGGCAAGACTTGGACAGCAGCCCCTTGTCCTGCTGTCACCATAGTTACCCAGTGCCCAGTCAGCGACATGTAACGCCCCTGTCCATGCCTACTCGTCCAAGTGTCTGTGGTGAAATGCACCCTGTCACACACAGAGTTTCTCAAAGAAGCGGTGATGTTGTGTGCGACATGCTGGTGGAGCGCAGGCACACCTTTCTTTGAGAAGTAGTGCCGACTGGGCATCTGGTACTGGGGCACTGCGACGGACATAAGGTCTCGAAAATCCTCTGTGTCCACCAGGCGGAAAGGCAGCATTTCTGTAGCCAAGAGCTTGCAGATGGTGAAATTCAACCTCTTAGCTTTCTCATGGCTAGGAGGAAATGGTCTTTTACTTGTCCACATCTGAGGGACCGAGGGCTGGCTATTGTGCTTAGACGGGGTTGATAAGGGTGTCCCCGGCAAACTGCCGGTCTGTGAGGAAGATGCAGGCGGACATGTTAGGTTGCCTTGATCCAAAGGTGGTGCTATCGATGTCGGACAGCGCTCAAGACCAGCTGGTGTTACCACCTCCAAAGAAAATGATGACCTGCCAATCACGCTGGCTGTTGCGGGTAAAGAGGTGGCAGGTCTGCGCCCCAAAACAGGTGTGACTGCTGTCCCCCCAGTCACAGAGGATGAAGAGGCCGCGGATGCACAAGATATGGCAGACGGTGGTTGGCCCGGCCGGCTAGACCGCATTGTAGCACACTGAGCTTCCCACTGCAACTTATGCTTCATGTCCATGTGCCGGTTCTTGCATGAAGTACTCAAACTATGTATTTTTTGGCCTCTACTTAGCTTTTGCTGACAAATGTTACAGATAACACGAGTTGGGTCATCTTTATCGATCTGAAAAAATGCCCAGGCTATGCAAGGCTTAGCACCCATGCGACCTGAAGAGCCACCACGACTTGTGGTGAGAGGCAGAGTTGTGTTTGAGGATGCAGTTGTTAACGTGCTTCCAGTACTACGTCTCTGTCTAGGAAGGCGCAACCTGACCTCGTCGTCACTAGCATCTTCCTCCACCTCCTCTGCTGACCTCATCTCTTGGCTGACTGTGGGTTGACAGTAAGTGGGATCTCCGACCTCATCATCATCACCCTGTGCGTTATCACACCCGTCGTCCTCAGAGCCAACCTGTTCCTGCCCTGACAAAAAACTAAAGTTGTCGCTCCAATCAGGTATTTGAGTCTTATCATCGTCTTTCTCATTGTCTCCACCAACAGGAGTTACAGTTTGGGAATGAGGGTCTACATTATGGTCAGAACCTTCTGCGTCTGGTCCTGGATCCGAC